>NW_026713077.1:1520000-1532500 GCF_030625045.1 Achroia grisella
AATATTCAAGCAGCATTTTGAGCCCGCTTTGAGCACTCTAATTTGTTCAAAGTAAAATTGTCGGCCCACCTCGACACTCACCGAAGAGCACCGCGATAGGATTTTGATATTGAACCGGCGTTTTACCGCCGGCTCACCGACGATATGCTCCGCAAACGTGTCAGTATCACCGCGGATGCGGTGCACCGACAGCGCGGCGCACAAATGCAACTACGAGCTTTTTAACCGCAACAATTTTAGTATACGCTATTGGAGCTGGAATTACCGCGGCTGCTGGCACCAGACTTGCCCTCCAATTGTTCCTCGTTAAAATATTTAAAGTGTACTCATTCCGATTACGAGGCCTCGTAAGAGTCCCGTATCGTTATTTTTCGTCACTACCTCCCCGTGCCGGGAGTGGGTAATTTGCGCGCCTGCTGCCTTCCTTGGATGTGGTAGCCGTTTCTCAGGCTCCCTCTCCGGAATCGAACCCTGATTCCCCGTTACCCGTGACAACCATGGTAGTCGCAGAAACTACCATCGAAAGTTGATAAGGCAGACATTTGAAAGATGCGTCGCCGGTACTGGACCGTGCGATCGGCAAAAGTTATCCAGATTCATCAAAATTAACGACATCGGACGCGAGGCCCTCCGTCGATTGGTTTTGATCTAATAAAAGCACTCATCCCATCACTGGTCAGAGCTCTGACTGCATGTATTAGCTCTAGAATTACCACAGTTATCCAAGTAACTGAGTAAGATCTAAGGAACCAAAACTGATATATTGAGCCATTCGCGGTATCGCCTTAATACGGCTTGCACTGAGACATGCATGGCTTAATCTTTGAGACAAGCATATAACTACTGGCAGGATCAACCAGGGAGCTAACATTCATTCATTCATTATCGAACAACTAACGAACTCGCCACGCTCCGAACACGATTAGGCCGGAAACGCGGCGTGTCGATATGATCGCGATATTGCGTTGTGAAGATTTTCCGAAGACGACGTCGACGGCGACACGGACGGCAACTCTTAGAGATTCTATATAATATCTAAGCGCGCGTCCTATACCGAACGTCCTAACCAGACGGTTTCGCTACACCCTATTTAGTGGGAAGTAGTATATAGTGGTGGTAATAGTAGTAGTAGTAGTAGTAGCAGTTAGGTCACACCGATGCGATAATTTCGTTTCTTTACAGGCTCAGACGGTGCGGTCGTCTATACAAGCAGAGATAGATCGGCCTGCAGTCTGCGCCCCCGACTGCTCCGGTTCGCTTCGCCGCCCAATTTCGTGACAGACCACCACACACACATGCAATGATGCAATGATGCAAATGCCATGCAATGTGCGTGCGGCGTACGATGTGCGCGCGCGTCGCGTCAATCGGAGTGAACGGGAACTTTATGAATATTGTCCGGCTCTATCATAACAAAATGATATGGCACAGAAAGCCCAATAGTAGTGGTACGGCGCTTAGGAGGCCGGGACGCGACGCGACGCAAGTCTCTCGGATACACCGAAATACGTACGTACGCGCGCCCCGACGCCATACACGGGCCTGCGTGGTCTTGGTCTTGTTATATTGTTGTCGTTTACACACAAACACATGTACGAAAAATATAATTCCAAACCACCAAACACGAGACCCCACAACCGCTATACAGTACAGTAGAGGTGGTTTGGTATTTATTAATGTACACACGTATGTATATATACGCCCCGTTACAAAAACACAATCGGTATTACATTGATACTTGAACTATGTTCGTAACGTATGCGTCGTCGGTGTAGTCGAGTGTACACTGCACTCGTTCGAAAAATTTTGACAAACCCACTGAGAGCGCCGGTCCGAATAAACACGATGCGCGCGCGCGCGCGGGCACGCGCGCGTGCTACGCGCGCGTTGGCACGACCATGATATAAAATTAAAAAAAAAAAATTTTTTTTTTTTTGACATTGTATTTTTTCCGACGGGGTGTGGTGATGTATAATGTTGTTGATTACACCCCGTCGGGAAAAATACGAGTGAATAATGTTTTTTTTTTTTTTTTTTTCTGTCGTGTATCAGGATCGATCGATCGATCATCGTATCCGATGGGTGGTGGTGGTGGTGGTGCGGTTGTTTTATTTGTTTCGAAGAAAAAAAAAAAAAAAAAAAAGTGTAAAAAAAAATCTTTGCAATTGTTTTGTATAGGTAGGTATGTATGTATGTATGTATGTATGTATGTATGTGGACCCACCTAATCAGAAAAATGAGCAGTACCACCTTTGAACGGTTGCAACGTTCCACCGTTCAACGGTGGTTAGTAAAGTTAAAAATTGATTTAATTCAACGAAGACATAAATAGATAGAGTAGAACAGTTGGAATACAAATTTAGATTCAATTCTAAATTCATTCAATTCAATTCGATTGAATTAATAATAATAAAACACTTCACCGTTTCATCCGTTTCAACGTAGAGAGTAGAACGCTTGTTTATTTTTTTCACACACAGATTTCACACAAATCTCTCTACCTATATCTATCTATATTATAGGTCTATCTATATACTGTTACATGTTGTCTGTTGTACATTGAAACAATCATCTGGCATTTGTGTGTACATACATATATAAGCTTTCATCGGTGTCAGTCGAGGTGAAGTCGTTGAAGTCAGGAAAATCTAAAAACAAGAAAGAATAGTATCTGAATAACAAATTAATTATTAAACATAACATGCAACTTTAAAACTATAAAAACATATTATAATTAATTGTTTAAAGCACTAGTTAAAAAACAATTTTAACATACATACCTGTTTATATGGTATAATTATATATAATTGAAAAGTCAAAGCCTTCTTTCTTATAAAACAAACAACAACAATAGCACGTTGCTTTGTTTATTTTTAAGTTTCCCTGCTTGTAAAACTTCTGCTTGTATAATAAAATTCCGAAATTGGCTAATTGACAATTGTTTTTATACTATAAATGAATTTTTCGCTAAAATATATTTGTATAATATTGATTGACACCTAACTAAAATAAATGTCACGTATCTATCTATATTTGACATATAATACTTACAATTTCTAAACGTAAATTCATTAATTAAATTTTTGCATGCCAAAACAATGGCGAAATATGTGGACAAATAAATACATTTTCATTAACATATTTTCTAGTGTTTTAGAGATGACAAGGAACGTAAAATTCAAATAGAGAATGGCAACACTGTCCGCACAGCAAGCAAAATTGCCAGTATACGATAACGTTTCAATCTAATATCACAGATAATATAATATTACATACAGATACCCCATCCCATACAAGAAAATGGTTCCTTCCTAACTCGGGCTATTCTTCGGGCTATTTTATTTCGATTACCGAAAATAGATGGCAGAGCGGTCTATGATCTGTTTTGACATCTGTTTTAACTGTATATCTGAAGCATCGAAAATTCAATGTAGGATTACTGACAGTCTACAGACACGGCTAATGTGATTAGTAATAAAGCATGAAAATAGATGGCAGAGAGTCTGCACTAAAATCGGGCTATCGGGCTAATAGCCCGATTTTAATACGGTTTTTTTTATTTAAATTGTTATGTGATAGTGATAGATTTTAGCTATAATCAATTGATGTGCATATATGTACCTCATATAATTTTCAGTGTATAATTATTTTTCAATATGTAGTTAATTATGGTAAACTGGCAATTTGTAAAACTGAAAACCATCAATCTGTTATATGTAGGTTCTTTCAGGGATACTACATCGGTGCTAATGACATGTACATAGGTACTTATTTTGATGTTATACCTATTTGTAGAACCTTCGATATGTATGTAAGTTGTTATTCAGTTGAAATTAAGCTGCGAAATTACAGGATATTTGGACATACATATGTAACATCTATGTTCTCCGGCATGATAATGTATGCGGGATATAGAGGGCACGACATGATGTATTTAATAATATACGTGGTTGGATGGATCGTCAGCTTATTTACCATTTCAGTTAATAATAGTAGGTAGTAAGTAACTTTTGACAATATGGATGAAGGAGGGTAACGGTGATGATGATGAGATCAATAATGACTGTTGACGATAGTGACGGTGGTATTTACATTTATGACCACCATAAAATTCATCATTGGCAGTATTCTCAACATTATCATCATTGTTCATCATTGTGATGATTGAGATCAAATTAATTAATTGATTAAAAAAATAGCAAGTATTAGGTAGGTACTAAGTCCTTATATGACTTAAATACAAGGTTCTGGGATGATTCTGTGATATACTACAGTCTCTAGATTTTGTTTCTTATTAGTATTCCACGACCAAAGTAGACTATAGACAGAGAAATATAGATTTACACAAAGTTTTAATGTAAATGGGAATTATTATACACATTGCATTAAAAAATATACATATATGATTACCATCTAATACAAAATCATTATGTAGTAAATAATTCCTGACATTTTAAATCGAATGAGGTGAAACTAACATTGCATGAACACAACACCACTTGAAGATCATAACATTTTTATTTCAGGTAACAAAACACTTTTAAATAATTTATTAATCACAGAATAAACAATTGTTAATAATTTACAATAATATTTCTTTCACTGCTTGTCTGTTATACCACTAAAACTTCAAACACTTCTGTTATTTTTATATTATATTCCAATCATTTCATAATTAATTCCTGGTACACAAAATATTCCTGGATTTGTTGATGAAGCAATATAATAATAATCATGTGTTTAAATCATAAACTTATTTGCAGTCGGTTACACATAATATAATTACTTGGAATTTCTTCTCATCACTAGTGCATTGCTTTACTATTACTTATTTAATTATATTATTAATAGTAAAATGTTCATATGTATATACATATATATTTCTTATTCTTTTGAACTCCTGTTCTTCACAGTAAAAATGTTATTTATCTTCATCTGAAGGACTAGGAGATTTAGAATATCATCTCTTACATATTTGTTTAAACTTTGTTCGGTATTAAGTTGTTGATGTCAGGAAAATCTGAAAACAATATCATATACCATGTTACATTTTCATGAACTTACATGAATGAATTTACATGAAAGTAACTAAACTGTAACCTTATTAGCACAATAAACATATTATTCATACATCATATTCATTCAGTTCTAATAAAATATAAAAATAATACTACTGTTTAGTACTTTATTTTGATTAACAATTTTCAGTATTTTCTCAATCAATCAAAAATTATAAAATCAGTGTTAGTTTTTTTTTGAAGTTACATTCATAACAATAATAAAAACATAATAATACCACATTAAAGCGGTCACCAAGTACATATGTTTATTATATTTTAATATGAAAGATACACACGCTACATATGCAAGTTTTTAACAACTTGTTATACCTGGTATAAGATAATCCTCAAAGACACGATAGTTTACTAAATATGTATTTATGTAGTATATTTCTTAGACACATTTAAATTATTGAGTTTGACAAAAAAATAAGAAGTTCAATGAACTCTGAACAGGAACAATTCAACAGTTGAATTGTTCAGTACCTACTCGTAACTTAAATGATGAAAAAAGAGAAAAAATCCAATGCTAGTGAAAATATGTTTTAAGCATTTGACTTAAAGTCGTTTATCCTATTCTTTTATTCCTATATTTTACATTTTTAACATTTCATTTACATATGTTGCCAGTACTCGTTGTCATTTCGATATAATAAAAAAATATGGACCAACCTACGATTTTAAATCGATATTTTTATTTGTGATGAAATCTAATAATATAAATTATGAATAACCTACCCTCGAATGGAGATATTAAAAAACTAATTATCATGAATAGTAGGTACGAGGATCAGTAATATGTATATCATAGTATTATGAATTTTCGTTTCAAAACCTTGTACAATTTAGTAAAGTTGAAAATATCCTTCTACAAAAGCAAAAGTTTCTTATGAGTATTTTTAAAAATTCGAGGATCCTCATATTTAGCTATCAATGTCAGTAATTTATGTAGATACCATATAACACTTGTTTATAGAGGTTTCATAAAGGTATAGCTGACCTTATATACTCTATACCACATTCAATTCTCATTCATTAAATTACAATAAGTAGGTATTTATTTTTTTTAATAGAAGAACTATGTCACTAATGTCATTAATTGCTATAATTACCAGGGTGACCGCGTGGAGGTTGATAAAATAGAGTACACTTGTATCAGATCAATCTAATTAATATTTCCCTCTTCAAGTTTCGACGCATACCTGTCAAAATCTCTCTATTTTGCCGTCGTCGAGTAAAAATTATGCATTGCAATTCGTTCCAAATAAGAGTATAATACAAAATGATGAAATTTTACTGTTTGCAAAGACTATGTAAAAGCACCACCGAATAATGCGTTGTAATAAGTATCTTGTTATCGATTATTCGAAAAAATCGATAAATCTATGCATTTATTTTTAATATGGTAACACTTACTTTAAATAAGTATTACTGGAATAATATGGTTTTCTTGTTTAGCTGTTTTATATTTACTTAAACTTTTTTTATGTTTAATTTATCATAATAATATAGTAAGTACTTATTATTTGAAAATATAAAATAAACATTTAAAATACGGCGATACAAATGAAAACAGCGCCATCTATGAAAGTATTTTGGAAACAATAAGCCCCAATTAGCAATGATTAAATTGTAAACAAATACAGGGCAACAACAAAATGAGTAAATATATGAAAATTACTTTTCAAAACGCATTATTTCATTTTAACATCTATATATGACTTTTTAAAAATAGATTAAACCTTTTTAAAAACATAGTTTTGGGTTTTAAACGATTACAAAAACAATGTTGAATTCCATTCGATACCAATGACGCCATCTAAATCCGTTTTTCGAACTAAAAATGGCTACTATGCCATTTTATCAGCCCACTGCTAATATTAAGTAATTTAAAAAAAAAACAGCTCAAAAATATAACAATCTTTTATTTTCTAATGTTTTAGAGACGACAAGGAACGTAAAATTCAAATATATTATATATTTTCCTTATGTGAACTAAAGAGTTATTAACCAAATACATTCATTTAATAGAGAATGGCAACACTGTCCACACAGCGAGCAAAATTGCCAGTATACGATATCGTTTCAATCTAATATTAAGTAATCTAAAAAAAAAACATCTCAAAAAATGCGGTACAATAGAATACAATAAAAAAATAAATCAATCAAATCAGTATTGATGAACAGACAACAGAGTTCTTAACAAAATACATTAATTTAATGGAGAATGGCAACACTGTCCACACAGCAGTGTTCGATGTTGGAATAATATTGTTTTCTTTTTTTTTTTTACTTGTTGACTTTTTTAATTCGCAACATATAAATAGGCTCTTAATTATCGATAATTATCAACAAATCGATGCATTTATTTCAAAAGTAATTGGAACAACCAACAGTTGTTTTCTTTCTCTTTCTTTTTTTTTTGTTTTTACCATATTTTTATTACATTACAGTTGTACCACCACAAGAATGTGTTAATTGTCTTCTTATGTCATCTTTCGTTCTCTATGATATGATACATACATTTTTTTGTGCCATAAACTAAACCAACAAAGTACAGATCAATAAATAGTTTATGGTACTTATTGATTATTTTTTATGTATTTACATAATTCATGAAAATGTGGACACGTAATGCAAATCGATAATTATAGACGAATCGATGAATCAGTGCATTTACTTCAAAAATAATTGCAAAAAGAGTTGTTTTCTTTCTCTTTCTTTTTTTTTATTTAATTTAACATTGTTTTAGTGGTACAACTGTAATGTAATGATTACAGTTGTACCACTAAAATAATGTTAAATTTCTTATAATCTCATATAAAGTGTATTGTCTATGATATGATACATTTTTTTTTTTTTTTGTTTTGTGCAATAAACTAAATAACACAGATCAATAAATGGTTTATGGTACGAAAAATGTATTTCAAATTACGATTTAGATATAATTATCAATATAAAATACATACATATGTGTAATGTGATTGTTTACCTCTTTTAGTTTTTAGTATTTAACTTTGGCAAAAGAACTTTACGCCGAGCCATCAATCGTCGTCCGACTCAACAGACAGAGGACAGAGTATACATATGTATGTAGTATAGAAGAAACAAAAAAAATGTCGTTGGTCTGTGACTGTCAAGTGAGTGAGTGAGTGTGCGCGCGAGTCGGTCGCCATGTGAATGTTTTTTTTTTGTTTGTTAATGAATAATATATACTAAGTACTGTATTCGTTTGTGCTTACATGTCCACATATGCATGTCGATGTGAAAACAAGAAATGTCCTCCTCGTATCACAGCTACTGATCCTGATGATGAGATGAAAAGGAAAAATCTACACCTATGTAGGTGACGCCTAGGTAGACATTTTATTTTAACTGTTTCACGTCTTCTTTTAAAATGCAACGCTATATAAATACTAAGTGCCTTCTGAGTGCATAGAATACAATTTATTTGCTTCATAACATAAATTGTGCAAGATTTGTTTGGTGTTTGTCACAAAATGCAAGCTTATAGGGGTTATATGATTTTTGCATCACTTTTTTATAACTGTTTCCTCATATATGTGTACATTGATATGCCAGACAGTGCATCCCAAGCTTGTTTTGTTTGTTTGTTTGTTACGCAAGCTGTTCTTGAACTCTTGATGAACTACTCTTATTCATTCAGTGCTATTAAAGCCAAAAAATGATGTGAGTTTGCTTCTTGGAATTTGATATAATTTCTTTAAGGTCCTGCCGCCTGCCGCCTGCCGCAATCGGAGAGCGACCATCGTAATAAGTTCAAGTACCAGATGCTGCAACCACAGGACACAGCTTCAGCCAACACAACACACATATCTCCCTCCTGTCACCGTGATGAAAAGTCAGTAACTAACTACATATATATTAAATTAACTATAATGGAATGTTTCAATCGCGCCAGGTAGCTACAGTGTTATTAATCCACATCCACTCACTTCACTAACAATATAATATAACAATATTATTGCTTAGGTTATGTATGTCTCGATGAGTTGCTTTTCACACTGGCCATGGTGCTTGCCGTTCATGTAAATAAATATGTTGGTGGTATATATAGTATATTCTTGTGCTGGTCTGTTTATTAAATAATATAGGGTAATGTTATAGTTTTATTTGTGGATGTGTCCTGTGATTTCATTCTGTATGAGTATTTCATTAATATATGTACAGAGTATATACATACATAATCTGCAGAACACAATATTTTTGAATGATGATTATTGATATTCAACCAGTAATTGGTACAACACAACTTCTTATAATAGAAAATATATTACAATTATTAAATTATAAGTGACAGTGGCCTTAAGCTTTAATTACATACCAAGTTTTGGTTAATTACAAATCAATATATTATTTTGCATTATTATTATTGCATTAGAGGGGTAAATTGTAGTTATTTCATTTAAATAATCATATCATGTAATCAATTAATCATAATTTATTTAAATACATACATGGTTAAACTGACTGTTTCACATCTGTTAGACAGTTACATAGTATACATCAAAACTAGTAACTTCTTATCTTCTTATCTGCTGATATATGTAGAATAAAAATTACATATAATTTGGTAAACTTTGTTTATGTGTAATATTTTGTACAATACATATTTTGTATCTCACTGTGGTGTTCATTTATAAATTTACAGAGTACCAGACACACACCAATGTGTATGATGACAGATGACTGCAAGTGAAAGAAAGAACAGCAGCAATAGACAGAAAGAAGATCTTGGAGAAGCTCTGGATACGGAGATATTGAATGAATAAAAAAAAAAAGATTAGCCTAAGTTATACCATCTCCTCCTCCTCCTCCATTTATGTACTAGTAAAGCTATCTATAAGCATAAGGGATCCATAGATTGGCGAAAACAAACAAACAGACAGACAGACAGACAGACAAATGTTTTGTTTTTTATTTAATTTGTACATCCTATATTCACATATGTATAATTATTACTAGAAAAGCTATTGATTTGAAGTTACAAACAGACACTCAATTTGTATTTATAGATTACTAGCTGTCCCGGCAAACATTGTTTTGCCATAAAAAAAAAAAAAATTGGTGGTGGTTGGTGATAGAAGGGTGAAAATTTAGGGTTGTGTATGTATTTAATGTAATGACTCTTAATAAAAAAAAAATACTGTTAGGGGTAGTTGCCGATTCTTTCAACATTTAAAATTTAACATTAGATTTTAATAATATAAATTGTACATAATTTGAATAATAATAAATAATAATGTAAATTAATTTATGATTACAACGTAGCAATAAGGGATACTTATTATTGTTATGTTGTAATCGTTTCAGCAGATGATGTGGCGTGGCGTGGCGTGGCGTGTCGTTCTTTTCTTTTATTTCATTTTATCATCTTTTCCTCCCCCAAGTCCCAATCTCCATATTCATACAAATTATTCATCAGAATTGTTTCTGCTGTACAGAGTGGTGACTTGACAATTCTTACCTGTACCTATGTATATGTATATATATATAATAAATGCATTGCATACTTAAGGTAAGGTAAGTTAAGTAAGTTATAAAAATAAGTCTAGTAGTACATATTTTAACAAAAAAAGTTAGTTATAGAACATTCTAAATTAAAAAAAAAAAAGTAGTAAAAAACTGTTATATTGTTGTTGTTATATTACAAAAAGATACACTCCAATTTTATTTATATGTACAGATAGTGTATATATTGGTATGCATTATAATGTGGTACGATTCGTTTGATTGATTGATTGTCTGTCTGTTTGTTTGTTTGTTTGTTTGTTTGTTTGTTTGTTTGTTTGTTTATTTATTTGCATTGTTAGACTATGAAATTAGTGGACTGACTATTAGAAGACATACTTATATGCCGCAGCAGTGGAGTGGTTTGTATAAACATATAGGTAAGTACATATGTATTAGTGAGTGATAGTTATAATGGTTTCCTATTTGGTATGTTTATAATATCAGGGAGGTCGGTGTTAGAGCGTGGTTCGTGTAGTGACCAAACATGTCGAAACATTTATGTATGCGGTATGGTATGATGTGATATACGATACGATATTATATAATATAATATAATATAATATAATATAATATAATATATTATAATATATTATATTATATTATATTATATTAGGGTGGTCTGTCGGTCAATTAAATAAATTAGTTAATTGATTGAGCGGTCGGTCGGTGTTAGAGCGTGGTTCGTGTAGTGATGGTAACGTGTCGAAACATGTCGGGATTTGAATAGCATACTATTAAGAAAGTAAGTACATATTTATCAGTGGGAAGAGAAGTTGGTGAAATAAATAATTGGGGTTATGTAAAGAAGAATTAGTTAGTTAGTTAGTTAGTTAGGTATGTATGTGTGCATGTATGTAGGTAGGTATGTATGTATGTATGTATGTATGTATGTATGTATGTATGTATGTATGTATGTATGTATGTATGTATGTATGTATGTATGTATGTATGTATGTATGTATGTATGTAGGTATGTTTGTATGTATGTATGTATGTAGGTAGGTAGGTAGGTAGGTATGTATGTATGTATGTATGTATGTAGGTAGGTAGGTAGTTAGGTATGTATGTATGTATGTATGTATGTATGTATGTATGTAGGTAGGTAGGTAGGTAGGTAGGTAGGTAGGTAGGTAGGTATGTATGTATGTATGTATGTAGGTAGGTAGGTAGGTAGGTAGGTAGGTAGGTAGGTAGGTAGGTACGTACGTACGTACGTCCGAACGTAGTTCGTGTAGTGATGTGACATGTCGTTTTAAATCGTTTACGGTTTCACTCAATCTCGGCCCTATATTCGTGTAGTGAATAATAACAAAAAAAAATTCAATCTTTATCAATTGGATAAGAAAGAATATACACATCGTCCTCGGACGAATCACCTGGCGTAGGGCTGAGTCTCAACAGATCGCAACACGACGCTGCTCTACCGAGTACAACACCCCGCCAGGAACGGAAGTCGTCTACAGACTATTCCGAGCCCCGACATCGAACTGAGATAAATCCGAACCCTGGGAGCCGTGATGCACGCGTTCGCGAACGACCGCACCGATCTCCCGGATTCGAATGGGCTTCGACGTCGCACCTCACGCGGTGAAGCGCGACTAGTAAAGTCACGGTCCGCAGGCAAGACCCCCCCCAGTACTGGTAGCTCACGCTCCTGTACGCTTTCGTAAGGAGGATGACTGACATGCCATACGCTTGGTCAACGTGCTACGTAGGTGCCCTTGTAGAGAGTGCGGAGGGCCGGATAATGATAGGAAGACGCCGATATCGAAGGATCATCTTCCCGAAACGGCCGCTCGCTCTCCAACGTTGTCGCATGCCGAAGGACATCCTGTCGTCTAGCGTCACTCCAAAAATGGTTGCCGCCGTGACGGTCCGGACCGAGCCGGCACCCATCCTGATGAC
>NW_026713077.1:1537500-1550000 GCF_030625045.1 Achroia grisella
GGGACGTAATCAACGCGAGCTTATGACTCGCGCTTACTAGGAATTCCTCGTTTATGGGGGATAATTGCAAACCCCAATCCCCAGCACGAAGGAGTTTCAGCGGGTTGCCCGGACCTCTAGGCCAGGGAGAACATGCTGATTCCTTCAGTGTAGCGCGCGTGCGGCCCAGGACATCTAAGGGCATCACAGACCTGTTATTGCTCAATCTCGTGCGGCTCGAAGCCGCCGGTCCCTCTAAGAAGAATTTTAATACGCAGCCAGTGAGTTGCGCGACGCGACACGAGGACGCGCAGCGCACACCTAAATGACTACGCCTATTTAGCAGGCTAGAGTCTCGTTCGTTACCGGAATTAACCAGACAAATCGCTCCACCAACTAAGAACGGCCATGCACCACCACCCACCGAATCAAGAAAGAGCTGTTAATCTGTCAATCCTTCCGGTGTCCGGGCCTGGTGAGATTTCCCGTGTTGAGTCAAATTAAGCCGCAGGCTCCACTCCTGGTGGTGCCCTTCCGTCAATTCCTTTAAGTTTCAGCTTTGCAACCATACTCCCCCCGGAGTCCAAAATCTTTGGTTTCCCGGAAGCTGCCCGCCGAGCCATTGTTGTAACGTCGGCGGATCGCTAGATGACATATTTACGGTTAGAACTAGGGCGGTATCTAATCGCCTTCGAACCTCTAACTTTCGTTCTTGATTGATGAAAACACCTTTGGCAAATGCTTTCGCTGATGTTCGTCTTGCGACGATCCAAGAATTTCACCTCTAACGTCGCAATACGAATGCCCCCAGTTATCCCTATTAATCATTACCTCGGAGTTCTGAAAACCAACAAAATAGAACCGAGATCATATTCTATTATTCCATGCACGAAATATTCAAGCAGCATTTTGAGCCCGCTTTGAGCACTCTAATTTGTTCAAAGTAAAATTGTCGGCCCACCTCGACACTCACCGAAGAGCACCGCGATAGGATTTTGATATTGAACCGGCGTTTTACCGCCGGCTCACCGACGATATGCTCCGCAAACGTGTCAGTATCACCGCGGATGCGGTGCACCGACAGCGCGGCGCACAAATGCAACTACGAGCTTTTTAACCGCAACAATTTTAGTATACGCTATTGGAGCTGGAATTACCGCGGCTGCTGGCACCAGACTTGCCCTCCAATTGTTCCTCGTTAAAATATTTAAAGTGTACTCATTCCGATTACGAGGCCTCGTAAGAGTCCCGTATCGTTATTTTTCGTCACTACCTCCCCGTGCCGGGAGTGGGTAATTTGCGCGCCTGCTGCCTTCCTTGGATGTGGTAGCCGTTTCTCAGGCTCCCTCTCCGGAATCGAACCCTGATTCCCCGTTACCCGTGACAACCATGGTAGTCGCAGAAACTACCATCGAAAGTTGATAAGGCAGACATTTGAAAGATGCGTCGCCGGTACTGGACCGTGCGATCGGCAAAAGTTATCCAGATTCATCAAAATTAACGACATCGGACGCGAGGCCCTCCGTCGATTGGTTTTGATCTAATAAAAGCACTCATCCCATCACTGGTCAGAGCTCTGACTGCATGTATTAGCTCTAGAATTACCACAGTTATCCAAGTAACTGAGTAAGATCTAAGGAACCAAAACTGATATATTGAGCCATTCGCGGTATCGCCTTAATACGGCTTGCACTGAGACATGCATGGCTTAATCTTTGAGACAAGCATATAACTACTGGCAGGATCAACCAGGGAGCTAACATTCATTCATTCATTCATTATCGAACAACTAACGAACTCGCCACGCTCCGAACGATTAGGCCGGAAACGCGGCGTGTCGATATGATCGCGATGGATATTGCGGCGTTGTGAAGATTTTCCGAAGACGATCGTCCGACACGTCGACGGCGACACGGACGGCAACTCTTAGACTTAAATTCTACATAATATCTAAGCGCGCGTCCTATACCGAACGTCCTAACCAGACGGTTTCGCTACACCCTATTTAGTGGGAAGTAGTATATAGTGGTGGTAATAGTAGTAGTAGTAGTAGTAGCAGTTAGGTCACACCGATGCGATAATTTCGTTTCTTTACAGGCTCAGACGGTGCGGTCGTCTATACAAGCAGAGATAGATCGGCCTGCAGTCTGCGCCCCCGACTGCTCCGGTTCGCTTCGCCGCCCAATTTCGTGACAGACCACCACACACATGCAATGATGCAATGTGCGTGCGGCGTACGATGTGCGCGCGCGTCGCGTCAATCGGAGTGAACGGGAACTTTATGAATATTGTCCGGCTCTATCATAACAAAATGATATGGCACAGAAAGCCCAATAGTAGTGGTACGGCGCTTAGGAGGCCGGGACGCGACGCGACGCAAGTCTCTCGGATACACCGAAATACGTACGTACGCGCGCCCCGACGCCATACACGGGCCTGCGTGGTCTTGGTCTTGTTATATTGTTGTCGTTTACACACAAACACATGTACGAAAAATATAATTCCAAACCACCAAACACGAGACCCCACAACCGCTATACAGTACAGTAGAGGTGGTTTGGTATTTATTAATGTACACACGTATGTATATATACGCCCCGTTACAAAAACACAATCGGTATTACATTGATACTTGAACTACGTTCGTAACGTATGCGTCGTCGGTGTAGTCGAGTGTACACTGCACTCGTTCGAAAAATTTTGAGAAACCCACTGAGAGCGCCGGTCCGAATAAGCACGATGCGCGCGCGCGCGCGCGCGGGCACGCGCGCGTGCTACGCGCGCGTTGGCACGACCATGATATAAAATTAAAAAAAAAAAAATTTTTTTTTTTTGACATTGTATTTTTTTCCCGACGGGGTGTGATGTATAATGTTGTTGATTACACCCCGTCGGAAAAAATACGAGTGAATAATGTTTTTTTTTTTTTTTTTTTTTTTTTCTGTCGTGTATCAGGATCGATCGATCGATCATCGTATCCGATGGGTGGTGGTGGTGGTGGTGCGGTTGTTTTATTTGTTTCGAAGAAAAAAAAAGTGTAAAAAAAAAAAATTTTTGCAATTGTTTTGTAGGTAGGTAGGTAGGTAGGTAGGTATGTATGTATGTATGTATGTATGTATGTATGTATGTGGACCCACCTAATCAGAAAAATGAGCAGTACCACCTTTGAACGGTTGCAACGTTCCACCGTTACACCGTTCAACGGTGGTTAGTAAAGTTAAAAATTGATTTAATTCAACGAAGACATAAATAGATAGAGTAGAACAGTTGGAATACAAATTTAGATTCAATTCTAAATTCATTCAATTCAATTCGATTGAATTAATAATAATAAAACACTTCACCGTTTCATCCGTTTCAACGTAGAGAGTAGAACGCTTGTTTATTTTTTTCACACACAGATTTCACACAAATCTCTCTACCTATATCTATCTATATTATAGGTCTATCTATATACTGTTACATGTTGTCTGTTGTACATTGAAACAATCATCTGGCATTTGTGTGTACATACATATATAAGCTTTCATCGGTGTCAGTCGAGGTGAAGTCGTTGAAGTCAGGAAAATCTAAAAACAAGAAAGAATAGTATCTGAATAACAAATAATAAAATCAATTTTTAAACTTAACTTTAATTATTAAACATAACATGCAACTTTAAAACTATAAAAACATATTATAATTAATTGTTTAAAGCACTAGTTAAAAAACAATTTTAACATACCTGTTTTTATATGGTATAATTATATATAATTGAAAAGTCAAAGCCTTCTTTCTTATAAAACAAACAACAACAATAGCACGTTGCTTTGTTTATTTTTAAGTTTCCCTGCTTGTAAAACTTCTCTTCATCAAAAAAGTTGCTATTTAATGGCCATAAAAATATATAATAAAATTGACCATAAATTCTTTTAAATACCAATTCCGAAATTGGCTAATTGACAATTGTTTTTATACTATAAATGAATTTTTCGCTAAAATATATTTGTATAATATTGATTGACACCTAACTAAAATAAATGTCACGTATCTATCTATATTTGACATATGTATAATACTTACAATTTCTAAACGTAAATTCATTAATTCTATTGTATAATTTGTACCTAATTAAATTTTTGCATGCCAAAACAATGGCGAAATATGTGGACAAATAAATACATTTTCATTAACATATTTTCTAGTGTTTTAGAGATGACAAGGAACGTAAAATTCAAATTTATGTTTTCTAAAATACATCCATTTAATAGAGAATGGCAACACTGTCCGCACAGCAAGCAAAATTGCCAGTATACGATAACGTTTCAATCTAATATCACAGATAATATAATATTACATACAGATACCCCATCCCATACAAGAAAATGGTTCCTTCCTAACTCGGGCTATTCTTCGGGCTATTTTATTTCGCCGCCGTAGGCGCTAGATGTCGCTATATCTGAAGCAGTTCGGATTACTAGTGGGTGATTAGTAATAAAGCATGAAAATAGATGGCAGAGAATTCGGTCTACATGACATCTGTTTTGACATCTGTTTTAACTGTATCGAACTCCTGATTGGGTACAATCGAAAATTCAATGTAGGTATAATATTGTTCGCTGACAGTCTACAGACACGGCTAATGTACCTATGTATCTACATATGTACTATGTTACAGTTACTTTTTTACATGCCTACTTTTTTTCTCCCGACGAAGATATGTCGTAACGCGTCTGCACTAAAATCGGGCTATCGGGCTAATAGCCCGATTTTAATACGGTTTTTTTTATTTAAATTGTTATGTGATAGTGATAGATTTTAGCTATGATCAATTGATGTGCATATGTGTACCTCATATAATTTTCAGTGTATAATTATTTTTCAATATGTAGTTAATTATGGTAAACTGGCAATTTGTAAAACTGAAAACCATCAATCTGTTATATGTAGGTTCTTTCAGGGATACTACATCGGTGCTAATGACATGTACATAGGTACTTATTTTGATGTTATACCTATTTGTAGAACCTTCGATATCTACAAACTACGCCTTTACTGCTAGTTTTTTGGTATTTATGTAAGTTGTTATTCAGTTGAAATTAAGCTGCGAAATTACAGGATATTTGGACATACATATGTAACATCTATGTTCTCCGGCATGATAATGTATGCGGGATATAGAGGGCACGACATGATGTATTTAATAATATACGTGGTTGGATGGATCGTCAGCTTATTTACCATTTCAGTTAATAATAGTAGGGTAAGTAACTTTTGACAATATGGATGAAGGAGGGTAACGGTGATGATGATGAGATCAATAATGACTGTTGACGATAGTGACGGTGGTATTTACATTTATGACCACCATAAAATTCATCATTGGCAGTATTCTCAACATTATCATCATTGTTCATCATTGTGATGATTGAGATCAAATTAATTAATTGATTAAAAAAATAGCAAGTATTAGGTAGGTACTAAGTCCTTATATGACTTAAATACAAGGTTCTGGGATGCTGATTCTGTGATATACTACAGTCTCTAGATTTTGTTTCTTATTAGTATTCCACGACCAAAGTAGACTATAGACAGAGAAATATAGATTTACACAAAGTTTTTTGATGTAAATGGGAATTATTATACACATTGCATTAAAAAATATACATATATGATTACCATCTAATACAAAATCATTATGTAGTAAATAATTCCTGACATTTTAAATCGAATGAGGTGAAACTAACATTGCATGAACACAACACCACTTGAAGATCATAACATTTTTATTTCAGGTAACAAAACACTTTTAAATAATTTATTAATCACAGAATAAACAATTGTTAATAATTTACAATAATATTTCTTTCACTGCTTGTCTGTTATACCACTAAAACTTCAAACACTTCTGTTATTTTTATATTATATTCCAATCATTTCATAATTAATTCCTGGTACACAAAATATTCCTGGATTTGTTGATGAAGCAATATAATAATAATCATGTGT
Organism: Achroia grisella; assembly: GCF_030625045.1. Taxonomy (NCBI): domain Eukaryota; kingdom Metazoa; phylum Arthropoda; class Insecta; order Lepidoptera; family Pyralidae; genus Achroia; species Achroia grisella. The sequence goes on from NW_026713077.1 coordinate 1,543,468, forward strand.
TTAAATCATAAACTTATTTGCAGTCGGTTACACATAATATAATTACTTGGAATTTCTTCTCATCACTAGTGCATTGCTTTACTATTACTTATTTAATTATATTATTAATAGTAAAATGTTCATATGTATATACATATATATTTCTTATTCTTTTGAACTCCTGTTCTTCACAGTAAAAATGTTATTTATCTTCATCTGAAGGACTAGGAGATTTAGAATATCATCTCTTACATATTTGTTTAAACTTTGTTCGGTATTAAGTTGTTGATGTCAGGAAAATCTGAAAACAATATCATATACCATGTTACATTTTCATGAACTTACATGAATGAATTTACATGAAAGTAACTAAACTGTAACCTTATTAGCACAATAAACATATTATTCATACATCATATTCATTCAGTTCTAATAAAATATAAAAATAATACTACTGTTTAGTACTTTATTTTGATTAACAATTTTCAGTATTTTCTCAATCAATCAAAAATTATAAAATCAGTGTTAGTTTTTTTTTGAAGTTACATTCATAACAATAATAAAAACATAATAATACCACATTAAAGCGGTCACCAAGTACATATGTTTATTATATTTTAATATGAAAGATACACACGCTACATATGCAAGTTTTTAACAACTTATAGTTATACCTGGTATAAGATAATCCTCAAAGACACGATAGTTTACTAAATATGTATTTATGTAGTATATTTCTTAGACACATTTAAATTATTGAGTTTGACAAAAAAATAAGAAGTTCAATGAACTCTGAACAGGAATAATTCAACAGTTGAATTGTTCAGTACCTACTCGTAACTTAAATGATGAAAAAAGAGAAAAAATCCAATGCTAGTGAAAATATGTTTTAAGCATTTGACTTAAAGTCGTTTATCCTATTCTTTTATTCCTATATTTTACATTTTTAACATTTCATTTACATATGTTGCCAGTACTCGTTGTCATTTCGATATAATAAAAAAATATGGACCAACCTACGATTTTAAATCGATATTTTTATTTGGAGATATTAAAAAACTAATTATCATGAATAGTAGGTACAAGGATCAGTAATATGTATATCATAGTATTATGAATGATTATCGTTTCAAAACCTTGTACAATTTAGTAAAGTTGAAAATATCCTTCTACAAAAGCAAAAGTTTCTTATGAGTATTTTTAAAAATTCGAGGATCCTCATATTTAGCTATCAATGTCAGTAATTTATGTAGATACCATATAACACTTGTTTATAGAGGTTTCATAAAGGTATAGCTGACCTTATATACTCTATACCACATTCAATTCTCATTCATTAAATTACAATAAGTAGGTATTTATTTTTTTTAATAGAAGAACTATGTCACTAATGTCATTAATTGCTATAATTACCAGGGTGACCGCGTGGAGGTTGATAAAATAGAGTACACTTGTATCAGATCAATCTAATTAATATATTTCAAGTTTCGACGAAGTCTATCGAAAGATAAATATACTGTATAGTACTTGCATACCTGTCAAAATCTCTCTATTTTGCCGTCGTCGAGTAAAAATTATGCATTGCAATTCGTTCCAAATAAGAGTATAATACAAAATGATGAAATTTTACTGTTTGCAAAGACTATGTAATTAAAAGCACCACCGAATAATGCGTTGTAATAAGTATCTTGTTATCGATTATTCGAAAAAATCGATAAATCTATGCATTTATTTTTAATATGGTAACACTTACTTTAAATAAGTATTACTGGAATAATGTGGTTTTCTTGTTTAGCTGTTTTATATTTACTTAAACTTTTTTTATGTTTAATTTATCATAATAATATAGTAAGTACTTATTATTTGAAAATATAAAATAAACATTTAAAATACGGCGATACAAATGAAAACAGCGCCATCTATGAAAGTATTTTGGAAACAATAAGCCCCAATTAGCAATGATTAAATTGTAAACAAATACAGGGCAACAACAAAATGAGTAAATATATGAAAATTACTTTTCAAAACGCATTATTTCATTTTAACATCTATATATGACTTTTTAAAAATAGATTAAACCTTTTTAAAAACATAGTTTTGGGTTTTAAACGATTACAAAAACAATGTTGAATTCCATTCGATACCAATGACGCCATCTAAATCCGTTTTTCGAACTAAAAATGGCTACTATGCCATTTTATCAGCCCACTGCTAATATTAAGTAATTAAAAAAAAAAAAAAACAGCTCAAAAATATAACAATCTTTTATTTTCTAATGTTTTAGAGAGACGACAAGGAACGTAAAATTCAAATATATTATATATTTTCCTTATGTGAACTAAAGAGTTATTAACCAAATACATTCATTTAATAGAGAATGGCAACACTGTCCACACAGCGAGCAAAATTGCCAGTATACGATATCGTTTCAATCTAATATTAAGTAATCTAAAAAAAAAACATCTCAAAAAATGCGGTACAATAGAATACAATAAAAAAATAAATCAATCAAATGTATTGATGAACAGACAACAGAGTTCTTAACAAAATACATTAATTTAATAGAATGGAATGGCAACACTTTTTTTTTTTACTTGTTGACTTTTTTAATTCGCAACATATAAATAGGCTCTTAATTATCGATAATTATCAACAAATCGATGCATTTATTTCAAAAGTAATTGGAACAACCAACAGTTGTTTTCTTTCTCTTTCTTTTTTTTTGTTTTTACCATATTTTTATTACATTACAGTTGTACCACCACAAGAATGTGTTAATTGTCTTCTTATGTCATCTTTCGTTCTCTATGATATGATACATACATTTTTTTGTGCCATAAACTAAACCAACAAAGTACAGATCAATAAATAGTTTATGGTACTTATTGATTATTTTTTATGTATTTACATAATTCATGAAAATGTGGACACGTAATGCAAATCGATAATTATAGACGAATCGATGAATCAGTGCATTTACTTCAAAAATAATTGCAAAAAGAGTTGTTTTCTTTCTCTTTCTTTTTTTATATTTAATTTAACATTGTTTTAGTGGTACAACTGTAATGTAATAATTACAGTTGTACCACTAAAATAATGTTAAATTTCTTATAATCTCATATAAAGTGTATTGTCTATGATATGATACATTTTTTTTTTTTTTGTTTTGTGCAATAAACTAAATAACACAGATCAATAAATGGTTTATGGTACGAAAAATGTATTTCAAATTACGATTTAGATAGATATAATTATCAATATAAAATACATACATATGTGTAATGTGATTGTTTACCTCTTTTAGTTTTTAGTATTTAACTTTGGCAAAAGAACTTTACGCCGAGCCATCAATCGTCGTCCGACTCAACAGACAGAGGACAGAGTATACATATGTATGTAGTATAGAAGAAACAAAAAAAATGTCGTTGGTCTGTGACTGTCAAGTGAGTGAGTGAGTGTGCGCGCGAGTCGGTCGCCATGTGAATGTTTTTTTTTTGTTTGTTAATGAATAATATATACTAAGTACTGTATTCGTTTGTGCTTACATGTCCACATATGCATGTCGATGTGAAAACAAGAAATGTCCTCCTCGTATCACAGCTACTGATCCTGATGATGAGATGAAAAGGAAAAATCTACACCTATGTAGGTGACGCCTAGGTAGACATTTTATTTTAACTGTTTCACGTCTTCTTTTAAAATGCAACGCTATATAAATACTAAGTGCCTTCTGAGTGCATAGAATACAATTTATTTGCTTCATAACATAAATTGTGCAAGATTTGTTTGGTGTTTGTCACAAAATGCAAGCTTATAGGGGTTATATGATTTTTGCATCACTTTTTTATAACTGTTTCCTCATATATGTGTACATTGATATGCCAGACAGTGCATCCCAAGCTTGTTTTGTTTGTTTGTTTGTTACGCAAGCTGTTCTTGAACTCTTGATGAACTACTCTTATTCATTCAGTGCTATTAAAGCCAAAAAATGATGTGAGTTTGCTTCTTGGAATTTGATATAATTTCTTTAAGGTCCTGCCGCCTGCCGCCTGCCGCAATCGGAGAGCGACCATCGTAATAAGTTCAAGTACCAGATGCTGCAACCACAGGACACAGCTTCAGCCAACACAACACACATATCTCCCTCCTGTCACCGTGATGAAAAGTCAGTAACTAACTACATATATATTAAATTAACTATAATGGAATGTTTCAATCGCGCCAGGTAGCTACAGTGTTATTAATCCACATCCACTCACTTCACTAACAATATAATATAACAATATTATTGCTTAGGTTATGTATGTCTCGATGAGTTGCTTTTCACACTGGCCATGGTGCTTGCCGTTCATGTAAATAAATATGTTGGTGGTATATATAGTATATTCTTGTGCTGGTCTGTTTATTAAATAATATAGGGTAATGTTATAGTTTTATTTGTGGATGTGTCCTGTGATTTCATTCTGTATGAGTATTTCATTAATATATGTACAGAGTATATACATACATAATCTGCAGAACACAATATTTTTGAATGATGATTATTGATATTCAACCAGTAATTGGTACAACACAACTTCTTATAATAGAAAATATATTACAATTATTAAATTATAAGTGACAGTGGCCTTAAGCTTTAATTACATACCAAGTTTTGGTTAATTACAAATCAATATATTATTTTGCATTATTATTATTGCATTAGAGGGGTAAATTGTAGTTATTTCATTTAAATAATCATATCATGTAATCAATTAATCATAATTTATTTAAATACATACATGGTTAAACTGACTGTTTCACATCTGTTAGACAGTTACATAGTATACATCAAAACTAGTAACTTCTTATCTTCTTATCTGCTGATATATGTAGAATAAAAATTACATATAATTTGGTAAACTTTGTTTATGTGTAATATTTTGTACAATACATATTTTGTATCTCACTGTGGTGTTCATTTATAAATTTACAGAGTACCAGACACACACCAATGTGTATGATGACAGATGACTGCAAGTGAAAGAAAGAACAGCAGCAATAGACAGAAAGAAGATCTTGGAGAAGCTCTGGATACGGAGATATTGAATGAATAAAAAAAAAAAGATTAGCCTAAGTTATACCACCTCCTCCTCCTCCTCCTCCATTTATGTACTAGTAAAGCTATCTATAAGCATAAGGGATCCATAGATTGGCAAAAACAAACAAACAGACAGACAGACAGACAGACAGACAGACAAAAGTTTTGTTTTTTATTTAATTTGTACATCCTATATTCACATATGTATAATTATTACTAGAAAAGCTATTGATTTGAAGTTACAAACAGACACTCAATTTGTATTTATAGATTACTAGCTGTCCCGGCAAACATTGTTTTGCCATACAAAAAAAAAAAATTGGTGGTGGTTGGTGATAGAAGGGTGAAAATTTAGGGTTGTGTATGTATTTAATGTAATGACTCTTAATAAAAAAAAAATACTGTTAGGGGTAGTTGCCGATTCTTTCAACATTTAAAATTTAACATTAGATTTTAATAATATAAATTGTACATAATTTGAATAATAATAAATAATCATGTAAATTAATTTATGATTACAACGTAGCAATAAGGGATACTTATTATTGTTATGTTGTAATCGTTTCAGCAGATGATGTGGCGTGGCGTGGCGTGTCGTTCTTTTCTTTTATTTCATTTCATTTCATTTCATTTTATTTTATCATCTTTTCCTCCCCCAAGTCCCAATCTCCATATTCATACAAATTATTCATCAGAATTGTTTCTGCTGTACAGAGTGGTGACTTGACAATTCTTACCTGTACCTATGTATATATATAATAAATGCATTGCATACTTAAGGTAAGGTAAGTTAAGTAAGTTATAAAAATAAGTCTAGTAGTACATATTTTAACAAAAAAAAAGTTAGTTATAGAACATACTAAATTAAAAAAAAAAAAGTAGTAAAAAACTGTTATATTGTTGTTGTTATATTACAAAAAGATACACTCCAATTTTATTTATATGTACAGATAGTGTATATATTGGTATGCATTATAAAGAGGTAAGATTAGATTGATTGTCTGTCTGTTTGTTTGTTTGTTTGTTTGTTTGTTTGTTTGTTTATTTATTTATTTATTTGCATTGTTAGACTATGAAATACTATTAGAAGACATACTTATATGCCGCAGCAGTGGAGTGGTTTGTATAAACATATAGGTAAGTACATATGTATTAGTGAGTGATAGTTATAATGGTTTCCTATTTGGTATGTTTATAATATTAGGGAGGTCGGTGTTAGAGCGTGGTTCGTGTAGTGACCAAACATGTGATATACGATACGATATTATATAATATAATATAATATAATATAATATAATATAATATATTATAATATATTATATTATATTATATTATATTAGGGTGGTCTGTCGGTCAATTAAATAAATTAGTTAATTGATTGAGCGGTCGGTCGGTGTTAGAGCGTGGTTCGTGTAGTGATGGTAACGTGTCGAAACATGTCGGGATTTGAATAGCATAAGAAAGTAAGTACATA
>NW_026713077.1:1555000-1567500 GCF_030625045.1 Achroia grisella
TTTGCAGCCGGCCCTCAGACAGGAGTGGTCCTGGATGTATCTCCACGGACCGCAATGTGCGTTCGAAATGTCGATGTTCAATTGTGTCCTGCAGTTCACACTATGACGCGCAGTTAACTGCGTTCTTCATCGACCCGCGAGCCAAGTGATCCACCGTCCAGGGTAATGGTTTATATTGTTTGTTTATAATAAAAAATAAAATGAAAACGGAAAAAAAAAAAAACAATCTTGTGACATAGAAGAACGTGTGCGCGCAGCACCACGGTCTCTAACCACCACCGCATTACATTTCTGACGTCGGCCGACATGCGGATTTCTGCCGAGCCGACACACACACATCGATAACATAAAATAGTAATGATCTGTCGTTGTAACGAACAACAGCAGAAGCAAAACGTTAATGATCCTTCCGCAGGTTCCCCTACGGAAACCTTGTTACGACTTTTACTTCCTCTAAATGATCAAGTTTGGTCAACTTCCCAGCAACGCCGACGGCCGTGAAGCCACCGCGTGTCGGTCCGAAGACCTCACTAAATCATTCAATCGGTAGTAGCGACGGGCGGTGTGTACAAAGGGCAGGGACGTAATCAACGCGAGCTTATGACTCGCGCTTACTAGGAATTCCTCGTTTATGGGGGATAATTGCAAACCCCAATCCCCAGCACGAAGGAGTTTCAGCGGGTTGCCCGGACCTCTAGGCCAGGGAGAACATGCTGATTCCTTCAGTGTAGCGCGCGTGCGGCCCAGGACATCTAAGGGCATCACAGACCTGTTATTGCTCAATCTCGTGCGGCTCGAAGCCGCCGGTCCCTCTAAGAAGAATTTTAATACGCAGCCAGTGAGTTGCGCGACGCGACACGAGGACGCGCAGCGCACACCTAAATGACTACGCCTATTTAGCAGGCTAGAGTCTCGTTCGTTACCGGAATTAACCAGACAAATCGCTCCACCAACTAAGAACGGCCATGCACCACCACCCACCGAATCAAGAAAGAGCTGTTAATCTGTCAATCCTTCCGGTGTCCGGGCCTGGTGAGATTTCCCGTGTTGAGTCAAATTAAGCCGCAGGCTCCACTCCTGGTGGTGCCCTTCCGTCAATTCCTTTAAGTTTCAGCTTTGCAACCATACTCCCCCGGAGTCCAAAATCTTTGGTTTCCCGGAAGCTGCCCGCCGAGCCATTGTTGTAACGTCGGCGGATCGCTAGATGACATATTTACGGTTAGAACTAGGGCGGTATCTAATCGCCTTCGAACCTCTAACTTTCGTTCTTGATTGATGAAAACACCTTTGGCAAATGCTTTCGCTGATGTTCGTCTTGCGACGATCCAAGAATTTCACCTCTAACGTCGCAATACGAATGCCCCCAGTTATCCCTATTAATCATTACCTCGGAGTTCTGAAAACCAACAAAATAGAACCGAGATCATATTCTATTATTCCATGCACGAAATATTCAAGCAGCATTTTGAGCCCGCTTTGAGCACTCTAATTTGTTCAAAGTAAAATTGTCGGCCCACCTCGACACTCACCGAAGAGCACCGCGATAGGATTTTGATATTGAACCGGCGTTTTACCGCCGGCTCACCGACGATATGCTCCGCAAACGTGTCAGTATCACCGCGGATGCGGTGCACCGACAGCGCGGCGCACAAATGCAACTACGAGCTTTTTAACCGCAACAATTTTAGTATACGCTATTGGAGCTGGAATTACCGCGGCTGCTGGCACCAGACTTGCCCTCCAATTGTTCCTCGTTAAAATATTTAAAGTGTACTCATTCCGATTACGAGGCCTCGTAAGAGTCCCGTATCGTTATTTTTCGTCACTACCTCCCCGTGCCGGGAGTGGGTAATTTGCGCGCCTGCTGCCTTCCTTGGATGTGGTAGCCGTTTCTCAGGCTCCCTCTCCGGAATCGAACCCTGATTCCCCGTTACCCGTGACAACCATGGTAGTCGCAGAAACTACCATCGAAAGTTGATAAGGCAGACATTTGAAAGATGCGTCGCCGGTACTGGACCGTGCGATCGGCAAAAGTTATCCAGATTCATCAAAATTAACGACATCGGACGCGAGGCCCTCCGTCGATTGGTTTTGATCTAATAAAAGCACTCATCCCATCACTGGTCAGAGCTCTGACTGCATGTATTAGCTCTAGAATTACCACAGTTATCCAAGTAACTGAGTAAGATCTAAGGAACCAAAACTGATATATTGAGCCATTCGCGGTATCGCCTTAATACGGCTTGCACTGAGACATGCATGGCTTAATCTTTGAGACAAGCATATAACTACTGGCAGGATCAACCAGGGAGCTAACATTCATTCATTCATTATCGAACAACTAACGAACTCGCCACGCTCCGAACACGATTGGGCCGGAAACGCGGCGTGTCGATATGATCGCGATGGATATTGCGTTGTGAAGATTTTCCGAAGACGATGGTCCGACACGTCGACGGCGACACGGACGGCAACTCTTAGAGATTCTATATAATATCTAAGCGCGCGTCCTATACCGAACGTCCTAACCAGACGGTTTCGCTACACCCTATTTAATGGGAAGTAGTATATAGTGGTAGTAGTATAGTGGCACAGTTAGGTCACACCGATGCGATAATTTCGTTTCTCTACAGGCTCAGACGGCGCGGTCGTCTATACAAGCAGAGATAGATCGGCCTGCAGTCTGCGCCCCCGACACTCCGGTTCGCTTCGCAGCCAATTTCGTGACAGACCACCACACACATGCAATGATGCAATGTGCGTGCGGCGTACGATGTGCGCGCGCGTCGCGTCAATCGGAGTGAACGGGAACTTTATGAATATTGTCCGGCTCTATCATAACAAAATGATATGGCACAGAAAGCCCAATAGTAGTGGTACGGCGCTTAGGAGGCCGGGACGCGACGCGACGCAAGTCTCTCGGATACACCGAGATACGTACGTACGCGCGCCCCGACGCCATACACGGGCCTGCGTGGTCTTGTCTTGTATATTGTTGTCGTTTACACACAACAAACACATGTACGAAAAATATAATTCCAAACCACCAAACACGAGACCCCACAAACGCTATACAGTACAGTAGAGGTGGTTTGGTATTTATTAATGTACACACGTATGTATATACGCCCCGTTACAAAAACACAATCCGTATTACATTGATACTTGAACTACGTTCGTAACGTATGCGTCGTCGGTGTAGTCGAGTGTACACTGCACTCGTTCGAAAAATTTTGAGAAACCCACTGAGAGCGCCGGTCCGAATAAGCACGATGCGCGCGCGCGCGCGCGCGGGCACGCGCGCGTGCTACGCGCGCGTTGGCACGACCATGATATAAAATTAAAAAAAAAAAAAATTTTTTTTTTTTTTTTTGACTTTGTATTTTTTCCGACGGGGTGTGGTGATGTATAATGTTGTTGATTACACCCCGTCGGGAAAAATACGAGTGAATAATTTTTTTTTTTTTTTTTTTTTTTCTGTCGTGTATCAGGATCGATCGATCGATCGATCATCGTATCCGATGGGTGGTGGTGGTGGTGGTGGTGGTGGTGGTGCGGTTGTTTTATTTGTTTCGAAGAAAAAAAAAAAAAAAAAGTGTAAAAAAAAAAATTTTTGCAATTGTTTTGTATAGGTAGGTAGGTAGGTAGGTAGGTAGGTAGGTATGTATGTATGTATGTATGTATGTATGTGGACCCACCTAATCAGAAAAATGAGCAGTACCACCTTTGAACTTCAACGGTGGTTAGTAAAGTTAAAAATTGATTTAATTCAACGAAGACATAAATAGATAGAGTAGAACAGTTGGAATACAAATTTAGATTCAATTCTAAATTCATTCAATTCAATTCGATTGAATTAATAATAATAAAACACTTCACCGTTTCATCCGTTTCAACGTAGAGAGTAGAACGCTTGTTTATTTTTTTCACACACAGATTTCACACAAATCTCTCTACCTATATCTATCTATATTATAGGTCTATCTATATACTGTTACATGTTGTCTGTTGTACATTGAAACAATCATCTGGCATTTGTGTGTACATACATATATAAGCTTTCATCGGTGTCAGTCGAGGTGAAGTCGTTGAAGTCAGGAAAATCTAAAAACAAGAAAGAATAGTATCTGAATAACAAATAATAAAATCAAATTAATTATTAAACATAACATGCAACTTTAAAACTATAAAAACATATTATAATTAATTGTTTAAAGCACTAGTTAAAAAACAATTTTAACATACCTGTTTACATATATGGTATAATTATATATAATTGAAAAGTCAAAGCCTTCTTTCTTATAAAACAAACAACAACAATAGCACGTTGCTTTGTTTATTTTTAAGTTTCCCTGCTTGTAAAACTTCTCTTCATCAAAAAAGTTGCTATTTAATGGCCATAAAAATATATAATAAAATTGACCATAAATTCTTTTAAATACCAATTCCGAAATTGGCTAATTGACAATTGTTTTTATACTATAAATGAATTTTTCGCTAAAATATATTTGTATAATATTGATTGACACCTAACTAAAATAAATGTCACGTATCTATCTATATTTGACATATGTATAATACTTACAATTTCTAAACGTAAATTCTTAATTCTATTGTTCATTAATTAAATTTTTGCATGCCAAAACAATGGCGAAATATGTGGACAAATAAATACATTTTCATTAACATATTTTCTAGTGTTTTAGAGATGACAAGGAACGTAAAATTCAAATAGAGAATGGCAACACTGTCCGCACAGCAAGCAAAATTGCCAGTATACGATAACGTTTCAATCTAATATCACAGATAATATAATATTACATACAGATACCCCATCCCATACAAGAAAATGGTTCCTTCCTAACTCGGGCTATTCTTCGGGCTATTTTATTTCGCCGCCGTAGGCGCTAGATGTCGCTATATCTGAAGCAGTTCGGATTACTAGTGGGTGATTAGTAATAAAGCATGAAAATAGATGGCAGAGAATTCGGTCTACATGACATCTGTTTTGACATCTGTTTTAACTGTATCGAACTCCTGATTGGGTACAATCGAAAATTCAATGTAGGTATAATATTGTTCGCTGACAGTCTACAGACACGGCTAATGTACCTATGTATCTACATAGATACATATGTTACAGTTACTTTTTTACATGCCTACTTTTTTTCTCCCGACGAAGATATGTCGTAACGCGTCTGCACTAAAATCGGGCTATCGGGCTAATAGCCCGATTTTAATACGGTTTTTTTTATTTAAATTGTTATGTGATAGTGATAGATTTTAGCTATGATCAATTGATGTGCATATGTGTACCTCATATAATTTTCAGTGTATAATTATTTTTCAATATGTAGTTAATTATGGTAAACTGGCAATTTGTAAAACTGAAAACCATCAATCTGTTATATGTAGGTTCTTTCAGGGATACTACATCGGTGCTAATGACATGTACATAGGTACTTATTTTGATGTTATACCTATTTGTAGAACCTTCGATATCTACAAACTACGCCTTTACTGCTAGTTTTTTGGTATTTATGTAAGTTGTTATTCAGTTGAAATTAAGCTGCGAAATTACAGGATATTTGGACATACATATGTAACATCTATGTTCTCCGGCATGATAATGTATAGAGGAGGATATAGAGGGCACGACATGATGTATTTAATAATATACGTGGTTGGATGGATCGTCAGCTTATTTACCATTTCAGTTAATAATAGTAGGTAGTAAGTAACTTTTGACAATATGGATGAAGGAGGGTAACGGTGATGATGATGAGATCAATAATGACTGTTGACGATAGTGACGGTGGTATTTACATTTATGACCACCATAAAATTCATCATTGGCAGTATTCTCAACATTATCATCATTGTTCATCATTGTGATGATTGAGATCAAATTAATTAATTGATTAAAAAAATAGCAAGTATTAGGTAGGTACTAAGTCCTTATATGACTTAAATACAAGGTTCTGGGATGCTGTGATATACTACAGTCTCTAGATTTTGTTTCTTATTAGTATTCCACGACCAAAGTAGACTATAGACAGAGAAATATAGATTTACACAAAGTTTTTTGATGTAAATGGGAATTATTATACACATTGCATTAAAAAATATATATATGATTACCATCTAATACAAAATCATTATGTAGTAAATAATTCCTGACATTTTAAATCGAATGAGGTGAAACTAACATTGCATGAACACAACACCACTTGAAGATCATAACATTTTTATTTCAGGTAACAAAACACTTTTAAATAATTTATTAATCACAGAATAAACAATTGTTAATAATTTACAATAATATTTCTTTCACTGCTTGTTATTTTTATATTATATTCCAATCATTTCATAATTAATTCCTGGTACACAAAATATTCCTGGATTTGTTGATGAAGCAATATAATAATAATCATGTGTTTAAATCATAAACTTATTTGCAGTCGGTTACACATAATATAATTACTTGGAATTTCTTCTCATCACTAGTGCATTGCTTTACTATTACTTATTTAATTATATTATTAATAGTAAAATGTTCATATGTATATACATATATATTTCTTATTCTTTTGAACTCCTGTTCTTCACAGTAAAAATGTTATTTATCTTCATCTGAAGGACTAGGAGATTTAGAATATCATCTCTTATTTGTTTAAACTTTGTTCAGTATTAAGTTGTTGATGTCAGGAAAATCTGAAAACAATATCATATACCATGTTACATTTTCATGAACTTACATGAATGAATTTACATGAAAGTAACTAAACTGTAACCTTATTAGCACAATAAACATATTATTCATACATCATATTCATTCAGTTCTAATAAAATATAAAAATAATACTACTGTTTAGTACTTTATTTTGATTAACAATTTTCAGTATTTTCTCAATCAATCAAAAATTATAAAATCAGTGTTAGTTTTTTTTTGAAGTTACATTCATAACAATAATAAAAACATAATAATACCACATTAAAGCGGTCACCAAGTACATATGTTTATTATATTTTAATATGAAAGATACACACGCTACATATGCAAGTTTTTAACAACTTATAGTTATACCTGGTATAAGATAATCCTCAAAGACACGATAGTTTACTAAATATGTATTTGTAGTATATTTCTTAGACACATTTAAATTATTGAGTTTGACAAAAAAATAAGAAGTTCAATGAACTCTGAACAGGAACAATTCAACAGTTGAATTGTTCAGTACCTACTCGTAACTTAAATGATGAAAAAAGAGAAAAAATCCAATGCTAGTGAAAATATGTTTTAAGCATTTGACTTAAAGTCGTTTATCCTATTCTTTTATTCCTATATTTTACATTTTTAACATTTCATTTACATATGTTGCCAGTACTCGTTGTCATTTCGATATAATAAAAAAATATGGACCAACCTACGATTTTAAATCGATATTTTTATTTGTGATGAAATCTAATAATATAAATTATGAATAACCTACCCTCGAATGGAGATATTAAAAAACTAATTATCATGAATAGTAGGTACGAGGATCAGTAATATGTATATCATAGTATTATGAATGATTATCGTTTCAAAACCTTGTACAATTTAGTAAAGTTGAAAATATCCTTCTACAAAAGCAAAAGTTTCTTATGAGTATTTTTAAAAATTCGAGGATCCTCATATTTAGCTATCAATGTCAGTAATTTATGTAGATACCATATAACACTTGTTTATAGAGGTTTCATAAAGGTATAGCTGACCTTATATACTCTATACCACATTCAATTCTCATTCATTAAATTACAATAAGTAGGTATTTATTTTTTTTAATAGAAGAACTATGTCACTAATGTCATTAATTGCTATAATTACCAGGGTGACCGCGTGGAGGTTGATAAAATAGAGTACACTTGTATCAGATCAATCTAATTAAATTAATATTTCCCGACTTCAAGTTATCGTACTTGCATACCTGTCAAAATCTCTCTATTTTGCCGTCGTCGAGTAAAAATTATGCATTGCAATTCGTTCCAAATAAGAGTATAATACAAAATGATGAAATTTTACTGTTTGCAAAGACTATGTAATTAAAAGCACCACCGAATAATGCGTTGTAATAAGTATCTTGTTATCGATTATTCGAAAAAATCGATAAATCTATGCATTTATTTTTAATATGGTAACACTTTCTAAATAAGTATTACTGGAATAATATGGTTTTCTTGTTTAGCTGTTTTATATTTACTTAAACTTTTTTTATGTTTAATTTATCATAATAATATAGTAAGTACTTATTATTTGAAAATATAAAATAAACATTTAAAATACGGCGATACAAATGAAAACAGCGCCATCTATGAAAGTATTTTGGAAACAATAAGCCCCAATTAGCAATGATTAAATTGTAAACAAATACAGGGCAACAACAAAATGAGTAAATATATGAAAATTACTTTTCAAAACGCATTATTTCATTTTAACATCTATATATGACTTTTTAAAAATAGATTAAACCTTTTTAAAAACATAGTTTTGGGTTTTAAACGATTACAAAAACAATGTTGAATTCCATTCGATACCAATGACGCCATCTAAATCCGTTTTTCGAACTAAAAATGGCTACTATGCCATTTTATCCGCCCACTGCTAATATTAAGTAATTAAAAAAAAAAAACAGCTCAAAAATATAACAATCTTTTATTTTCTAATGTTTTAGAGACGACAAGGAACGTAAAATTCAAATATATTATATATTTTCCTTATGTGAACTAAAGAGTTATTAACCAAATACATTCATTTAATAGAGAATGGCAACACTGTCCACACAGCGAGCAAAATTGCCAGTATACGATATCGTTTCAATCTAATATTAAGTAATCTAAAAAAAAAACATCTCAAAAAATGCGGTACAATAGAATACAATAAAAAAATAAATCAATCAAATGTATTGATGAACAGACAACAGAGTTCTTAACAAAATACATTAATTTAATGGAGAATGGCAACACTGTCCACACAGCAGTGTTCGATGTTGGAATAATATTGTTTTCTTTTTTTTTTTTACTTGTTGACTTTTTTAATTCGCAACATATAAATAGGCTCTTAATTATCGATAATTATCAACAAATCGATGCATTTATTTCAAAAGTAATTGGAACAACCAACAGTTGTTTTCTTTCTCTTTCTTTTTTTTTTGTTTTTACCATATTTTTATTACATTACAGTTGTACCACCACAAGAATGTGTTAATTGTCTTCTTATGTCATCTTTCGTTCTCTATGATATGATACATACATTTTTTTGTGCCATAAACTAAACCAACAAAGTACAGATCAATAAATAGTTTATGGTACTTATTGATTATTTTTTATGTATTTACATAATTCATGAAAATGTGGACACGTAATGCAAATCGATAATTATAGACGAATCGATGAATCAGTGCATTTACTTCAAAAATAATTGCAAAAAGAGTTGTTTTCTTTCTCTTTCTTTTTTTATATTTAATTTAACATTGTTTTAGTGGTACAACTGTAATGTAATAATTACAGTTGTACCACTAAAATAATGTTAAATTTCTTATAATCTCATATAAAGTGTATTGTCTATGATATGATACATTTTTTTTTTGTTTTGTGCAATAAACTAAATAACACAGATCAATAAATGGTTTATGGTACGAAAAATGTATTTCAAATTACGATTTAGATATAATTATCAATATAAAATACATACATATGTGTAATGTGATTGTTTACCTCTTTTAGTTTTTAGTATTTAACTTTGGCAAAAGAACTTTACGCCGAGCCATCAATCGTCGTCCGACTCAACAGACAGAGGACAGAGTATACATATGTATGTAGTATAGAAGAAACAAAAAAAATGTCGTTGGTCTGTGACTGTCAAGTGAGTGAGTGAGTGTGCGCGCGAGTCGGTCGCCATGTGAATGTTTTTTTTTTGTTTGTTAATGAATAATATATACTAAGTACTGTATTCGTTTGTGCTTACATGTCCACATATGCATGTCGATGTGAAAACAAGAAATGTCCTCCTCGTATCACAGCTACTGATCCTGATGATGAGATGAAAAGGAAAAATCTACACCTATGTAGGTGACGCCTAGGTAGACATTTTATTTTAACTGTTTCACGTCTTCTTTTAAAATGCAACGCTATATAAATACTAAGTGCCTTCTGAGTGCATAGAATACAATTTATTTGCTTCATAACATAAATTGTGCAAGATTTGTTTGGTGTTTGTCACAAAATGCAAGCTTATAGGGGTTATATGATTTTTGCATCACTTTTTTATAACTGTTTCCTCATATATGTGTACATTGATATGCCAGACAGTGCATCCCAAGCTTGTTTTGTTTGTTTGTTTGTTACGCAAGCTGTTCTTGAACTCTTGATGAACTACTCTTATTCATTCAGTGCTATTAAAGCCAAAAAATGATGTGAGTTTGCTTCTTGGAATTTGATATAATTTCTTTAAGGTCCTGCCGCCTGCCGCCTGCCGCAATCGGAGAGCGACCATCGTAATAAGTTCAAGTACCAGATGCTGCAACCACAGGACACAGCTTCAGCCAACACAACACACATATCTCCCTCCTGTCACCGTGATGAAAAGTCAGTAACTAACTACATATATATTAAATTAACTATAATGGAATGTTTCAATCGCGCCAGGTAGCTACAGTGTTATTAATCCACATCCACTCACTTCACTAACAATATAATATAACAATATTATTGCTTAGGTTATGTATGTCTCGATGAGTTGCTTTTCACACTGGCCATGGTGCTTGCCGTTCATGTAAATAAATATGTTGGTGGTATATATAGTATATTCTTGTGCTGGTCTGTTTATTAAATAATATAGGGTAATGTTATAGTTTTATTTGTGGATGTGTCCTGTGATTTCATTCTGTATGAGTATTTCATTAATATATGTACAGAGTATATACATACATAATCTGCAGAACACAATATTTTTGAATGATGATTATTGATATTCAACCAGTAATTGGTACAACACAACTTCTTATAATAGAAAATATATTACAATTATTAAATTATAAGTGACAGTGGCCTTAAGCTTTAATTACATACCAAGTTTTGGTTAATTACAAATCAATATATTATTTTGCATTATTATTATTGCATTAGAGGGGTAAATTGTAGTTATTTCATTTAAATAATCATATCATGTAATCAATTAATCATAATTTATTTAAATACATACATGGTTAAACTGACTGTTTCACATCTGTTAGACAGTTAGTATACATCAAAACTAGTAACTCTTATCTTCTTATCTGCTGATATATGTAGAATAAAAATTACATATAATTTGGTAAACTTTGTTTATGTGTAATATTTTGTACAATACATATTTTGTATCTCACTGTGGTGTTCATTTATAAATTTACAGAGTACCAGACACACACCAATGTGTATGATGACAGATGACTGCAAGTGAAAGAAAGAACAGCAGCAATAGACAGAAAGAAGATCTTGGAGAAGCTCTGGATACGGAGATATTGAATGAATAAAAAAAAAAAGATTAGCCTAAGTTATACCACCTCCTCCTCCTCCTCCTCCTCCATTTATGTACTAGTAAAGCTATCTATAAGCATAAGGGATCCATAGATTGGCAAAAACAAACAAACAGACAGACAGACAGACAGACAGACAAATGTTTTGTTTTTTATTTAATTTGTACATCCTATATTCACATATGTATAATTATTACTAGAAAAGCTATTGATTTGAAGTTACAAACAGACACTCAATTTGTATTTATAGATTACTAGCTGTCCCGGCAGACATTGTTTTGCCATACAAAAAAAAAAAATTGGTGGTGGTTGGTGATAGAAGGGTGAAAATTTAGGGTTGTGTATGTATTTAATGTAATGACTCTTAATAAAAAAAAAATACTGTTAGGGGTAGTTGCCGATTCTTTCAACATTTAAAATTTAACATTAGATTTTAATAATATAAATTGTACATAATTTGAATAATAATAAATAATAATGTAAATTAATTTATGATTACAACGTAGCAATAAGGGATACTTATTATTGTTATGTTGTAATCGTTTCAGCAGATGATGTGGCGTGGCGTGTCGTTCTTTTCTTTTATTTCATTTCATTTCATTTCATTTTATCATCTTTTCCTCCCCCAAGTCCCAATCTCCATATTCATACAAATTATTCATCAGAATTGTTTCTGCTGTACAGAGTGGTGACTTGACAATTCTTACCTGTACCTATGTATATGTATATATATATAATAAATGCATTGCATACTTAAGGTAAGGTAAGTTAAGTAAGTTATAAAAATAAGTCTAGTAGTACATATTTTAACAAAAAAAGTTAGTTATAGAACATTCTAAATTAAAAAAAAAAAAGTAGTAAAAAACTGTTATATTGTTGTTGTTATATTACAAAAAGATACACTCCAATTTTATTTATATGTACAGATAGTGTATATATTGGTAT
>NW_026713077.1:1575000-1585000 GCF_030625045.1 Achroia grisella
GCCGGTACTGGACCGTGCGATCGGCAAAAGTTATCCAGATTCATCAAAATTAACGACATCGGACGCGAGGCCCTCCGTCGATTGGTTTTGATCTAATAAAAGCACTCATCCCATCACTGGTCAGAGCTCTGACTGCATGTATTAGCTCTAGAATTACCACAGTTATCCAAGTAACTGAGTAAGATCTAAGGAACCAAAACTGATATATTGAGCCATTCGCGGTATCGCCTTAATACGGCTTGCACTGAGACATGCATGGCTTAATCTTTGAGACAAGCATATAACTACTGGCAGGATCAACCAGGGAGCTAACATTCATTCATTCATTCATTATCGAACAACTAACGAACTCGCCACGCTCCGAACGATTAGGCCGGAAACGCGGCGTGTCGATATGATCGCGATGGATATTGCGGCGTTGTGAAGATTTTCCGAAGACGATCGTCCGACACGTCGACGGCGACACGGACGGCAACTCTTAGACTTAAATTCTACATAATATCTAAGCGCGCGTCCTATACCGAACGTCCTAACCAGACGGTTTCGCTACACCCTATTTAGTGGGAAGTAGTATATAGTGGTGGTAATAGTAGTAGTAGTAGTAGTAGCAGTTAGGTCACACCGATGCGATAATTTCGTTTCTTTACAGGCTCAGACGGTGCGGTCGTCTATACAAGCAGAGATAGATCGGCCTGCAGTCTGCGCCCCCGACTGCTCCGGTTCGCTTCGCCGCCCAATTTCGTGACAGACCACCACACACACACACACACATGCAATGATGCAATGTGCGTGCGGCGTACGATGTGCGCGCGCGTCGCGTCAATCGGAGTGAACGGGAACTTTATGAATATTGTCCGGCTCTATCATAACAAAATGATATGGCACAGAAAGCCCAATAGTAGTGGTACGGCGCTTAGGAGGCCGGGACGCGACGCGACGCAAGTCTCTCGGATACACCGAAATACGTACGTACGCGCGCCCCGACGCCATACACGGGCCTGCGTGGTCTTGGTCTTGTTATATTGTTGTCGTTTACACACAAACACATGTACGAAAAATATAATTCCAAACCACCAAACACGAGACCCCACAACCGCTATACAGTACAGTAGAGGTGGTTTGGTATTTATTAATGTACACACGTATGTATATATACGCCCCGTTACAAAAACACAATCGGTATTACATTGATACTTGAACTATGTTCGTAACGTATGCGTCGTCGGTGTAGTCGAGTGTACACTGCACTCGTTCGAAAAATTTTGACAAACCCACTGAGAGCGCCGGTCCGAATAAGCACGTTGCGCGCGCGCGCGCGGGCACGCGCGCGTGCTACGCGCGCGTTGGCACGACCATGATATAAAATTGAAAAAAAAAAAAAATTTTTTTTTTTTTTGACTTTGTATTTTTTCCGACGGGGTGTGGTGATGTATAATGTTGTTGATTACACCCCGTCGGGAAAAATACGAGTGAATAATGTTTTTTTTTTTTTTTTTTTTTTTTTTTTTTTTTTTTTTCTGTCGTGAGGTATGTATGTATGTATGTATGTATGTATGTATGTATGTATGTGGACCCACCTAATCAGAAAAATGAGCAGTACCACCTTTGAACGGTTGCAACGTTCCACCGTTCAACGTACACCGTGGTTCAACGGTGGTTAGTAAAGTTAAAAATTGATTTAATTCAACGAAGACATAAATAGATAGAGTAGAACAGTTGGAATACAAATTTAGATTCAATTCTAAATTCATTCAATTCAATTCGATTGAATTAATAATAATAAAACACTTCACCGTTTCATCCGTTTCAACGTAGAGAGTAGAACGCTTGTTTATTTTTTTCACACACAGATTTCACACAAATCTCTCTACCTATATCTATCTATATTATAGGTCTATCTATATACTGTTACATGTTGTCTGTTGTACATTGAAACAATCATCTGGCATTTGTGTGTACATACATATATAAGCTTTCATCGGTGTCAGTCGAGGTGAAGTCGTTGAAGTCAGGAAAATCTAAAAACAAGAAAGAATAGTATCTGAATAACAAATAATAAAATCAATTTTTAAAAATTAATTATTAAACATAACATGCAACTTTAAAACTATAAAAACATATTATAATTAATTGTTTAAAGCACTAGTTAAAAAACAATTTTAACATACATACCTGTTTATATGGTATAATTATATATAATTGAAAAGTCAAAGCCTTCTTTCTTATAAAACAAACAACAACAATAGCACGCTTTGTTTATTTTTAAGTTTCCCTGCTTGTAAAACTTCTCTTCATCAAAAAAGTTGCTATTTAATGGCCATAAAAATATATAATAAAATTGACCATAAATTCTTTTAAATACCAATTCCGAAATTGGCTAATTGACAATTGTTTTTATACTATAAATGAATTTTTCGCTAAAATATATTTGTATAATATTGATTGACACCTAACTAAAATAAATGTCACGTATCTATCTATATTTGACATATGTATAATACTTACAATTTCTAAACGTAAATTCATTAATTAAATTTTTGCATGCCAAAACAATGGCGAAATATGTGGACAAATAAATACATTTTCATTAACATATTTTCTAGTGTTTTAGAGATGACAAGGAACGTAAAATTCAAATAGAGAATGGCAACACTGTCCGCACAGCAAGCAAAATTGCCAGTATACGATAACGTTTCAATCTAATATCACAGATAATATAATATTACATACAGATACCCCATCCCATACAAGAAAATGGTTCCTTCCTAACTCGGGCTATTCTTCGGGCTATTTTATTTCGCCGCCGTAGGCGCTAGATGTCGCTATATCTGAAGCAGTTCGGATTACTAGTGGGTGATTAGTAATAAAGCATGAAAATAGATGGCAGAGAATTCGGTCTACATGACATCTGTTTTGACATCTGTTTTAACTGTATCGAACTCCTGATTGGGTACAATCGAAAATTCAATGTAGGTATAATATTGTTCGCTGACAGTCTACAGACACGGCTAATGTACCTATGTATCTACATATATATATATATATATATATATGCCTACTTTTTTTCTCCCGACGAAGATATGTCGTAACGCGTCTGCACTAAAATCGGGCTATCGGGCTAATAGCCCGATTTTAATACGGTTTTTTTTATTTAAATTGTTATGTGATAGTGATAGATTTTAGCTATGATCAATTGATGTGCATATGTGTACCTCATATAATTTTCAGTGTATAATTATTTTTCAATATGTAGTTAATTATGGTAAACTGGCAATTTGTAAAACTGAAAACCATCAATCTGTTATATGTAGGTTCTTTCAGGGATACTACATCGGTGCTAATGACATGTACATAGGTACTTATTTTGATGTTATACCTATTTGTAGAACCTTCGATATCTACAAACTACGCCTCTACTGCTAGTTTTTTGGTATTTATGTAAGTTGTTATTCAGTTGAAATTAAGCTGCGAAATTACAGGATATTTGGACATACATATGTAACATCTATGTTCTCCGGCATGATAATGTATGCGGGATATAGAGGGCACGACATGATGTATTTAATAATATACGTGGTTGGATGGATCGTCAGCTTATTTACCATTTCAGTTAATAATAGTAGGTAGTAAGTAACTTTTGACAATATGGATGAAGGAGGGTAACGGTGATGATGATGAGATCAATAATGACTGTTGACGATAGTGACGGTGGTATTTACATTTATGACCACCATAAAATTCATCATTGGCAGTATTCTCAACATTATCATCATTGTTCATCATTGTGATGATTGAGATCAAATTAATTAATTGATTAAAAAAATAGCAAGTATTAGGTAGGTACTAAGTCCTTATATGACTTAAATACAAGGTTCTGGGATGCTGTGATATACTACAGTCTCTAGATTTTGTTTCTTATTAGTATTCCACGACCAAAGTAGACTATAGACAGAGAAATATAGATTTACACAAAGTTTTTTGATGTAAATGGGAATTATTATACACATTGCATTAAAAAATATACATATATGATTACCATCTAATACAAAATCATTATGTAGTAAATAATTCCTGACATTTTAAATCGAATGAGGTGAAACTAACATTGCATGAACACAACACAACACCACTTGAAGATCATAACATTTTTATTTCAGGTAACAAAACACTTTTAAATAATTTATTAATCACAGAATAAACAATTGTTAATAATTTACAATAATATTTCTTTCACTGCTTGTTATTTTTATATTATATTCCAATCATTTCATAATTAATTCCTGGTACACAAAATATTCCTGGATTTGTTGATGAAGCAATATAATAATAATCATGTGTTTAAATCATAAACTTATTTGCAGTCGGTTACACATAATATAATTACTTGGAATTTCTTCTCATCACTAGTGCATTGCTTTACTATTACTTATTTAATTATATTATTAATAGTAAAATGTTCATATGTATATACATATATATTTCTTATTCTTTTGAACTCCTGTTCTTCACAGTAAAAATGTTATTTATCTTCATCTGAAGGACTAGGAGATTTAGAATATCATCTCTTATTTGTTTAAACTTTGTTCAGTATTAAGTTGTTGATGTCAGGAAAATCTGAAAACAATATCATATATACCATGTTACATTTTCATGAACTTACATGAATGAATTTACATGAAAGTAACTAAACTGTAACCTTATTAGCACAATAAACATATTATTCATACATCATATTCATTCAGTTCTAATAAAATATAAAAATAATACTACTGTTTAGTACTTTATTTTGATTAACAATTTTCAGTATTTTCTCAATCAATCAAAAATTATAAAATCAGTGTTAGTTTTTTTTTGAAGTTACATTCATAACAATAATAAAAACATAATAATACCACATTAAAGCGGTCACCAAGTACATATGTTTATTATATTTTAATATGAAAGATACACACGCTACATATGCAAGTTTTTAACAACTTATAGTTATACCTGGTATAAGATAATCCTCAAAGACACGATAGTTTACTAAATATGTATTTGTAGTATATTTCTTAGACACATTTAAATTATTGAGTTTGACAAAAAAATAAGAAGTTCAATGAACTCTGAACAGGAACAATTCAACAGTTGAATTGTTCAGTACCTACTCGTAACTTAAATGATGAAAAAAGAGAAAAAATCCAATGCTAGTGAAAATATGTTTTAAGCATTTGACTTAAAGTCGTTTATCCTATTCTTTTATTCCTATATTTTACATTTTTAACATTTCATTTACATATGTTGCCAGTACTCGTTGTCATTTCGATATAATAAAAAAATATGGACCAACCTACGATTTTAAATCGATATTTTTATTTGTGATGAAATCTAATAATATAAATTATGAATAACCTACCCTCGAATGGAGATATTAAAAAACTAATTATCATGAATAGTAGGTACGAGGATCAGTAATATGTATATCATAGTATTATGAATGATTATCGTTTCAAAACCTTGTACAATTTAGTAAAGTTGAAAATATCCTTCTACAAAAGCAAAAGTTTCTTATGAGTATTTTTAAAAATTCGAGGATCCTCATATTTAGCTATCAATGTCAGTAATTTATGTAGATACCATATAACACTTGTTTATAGAGGTTTCATAAAGGTATAGCTGACCTTATATACTCTATACCACATTCAATTCTCATTCATTAAATTACAATAAGTAGGTATTTATTTTTTTTAATAGAAGAACTATGTCACTAATGTCATTAATTGCTATAATTACCAGGGTGACCGCGTGGAGGTTGATAAAATAGAGTACACTTGTATCAGATCAATCTAATTAATAAATTCACAGATAAATATAATATACTGTATAGTACTTGCATACCTGTCAAAATCTCTCTATTTTGCCGTCGTCGAGTAAAAATTATGCATTGCAATTCGTTCCAAATAAGAGTATAATACAAAATGATGAAATTTTACTGTTTGCAAAGACTATGTAATTAAAAGCACCACCGAATAATGCGTTGTAATAAGTATCTTGTTATCGATTATTCGAAAAAATCGATAAATCTATGCATTTATTTTTAATATGGTAACACTTTCTAAATAAGTATTATTGGAATAATATGGTTTTCTTGTTTAGCTGTTTTATATTTACTTAAACTTTTTTTATGTTTAATTTATCATAATAATATAGTAAGTACTTATTATTTGAAAATATAAAATAAACATTTAAAATACGGCGATACAAATGAAAACAGCGCCATCTATGAAAGTATTTTGGAAACAATAAGCCCCAATTAGCAATGATTAAATTGTAAACAAATACAGGGCAACAACAAAATGAGTAAATATATGAAAATTACTTTTCAAAACGCATTATTTCATTTTAACATCTATATATGACTTTTTAAAAATAGATTAAACCTTTTTAAAAACATAGTTTTGGGTTTTAAACGATTACAAAAACAATGTTGAATTCCATTCGATACCAATGACGCCATCTAAATCCGTTTTTCGAACTAAAAATGGCTACTATGCCATTTTATCAGCCCACTGCTAATATTAAGTAATTAAAAAAAAAAAACAGCTCAAAAATATAACAATCTTTTATTTTCTAATGTTTTAGAGACGACAAGGAACGTAAAATTCAAATATATTATATATTTTCCTTATGTGAACTAAAGAGTTATTAACCAAATACATTCATTTAATAGAGAATGGCAACACTGTCCACACAGCGAGCAAAATTGCCAGTATACGATATCGTTTCAATCTAATATTAAGTAATCTAAAAAAAAAACATCTCAAAAAATGCGGTACAATAGAATACAATAAAAAAATAAATCAATCAAATGTATTGATGAACAGACAACAGAGTTCTTAACAAAATACATTAATTTAATGGAGAATGGCAACACTGTCCACACAGCAGTGTTCGATGTTGGAATAATATTGTTTTCTTTTTTTTTTTTTTTTTACTTGTTGACTTTTTTAATTCGCAACATATAAATAGGCTCTTAATTATCGATAATTATCAACAAATCGATGCATTTATTTCAAAAGTAATTGGAACAACCAACAGTTGTTTTCTTTCTCTTTCTTTTTTTTTTGTTTTTACCATATTTTTATTACATTACAGTTGTACCACCACAAGAATGTGTTAATTGTCTTCTTATGTCATCTTTCGTTCTCTATGATATGATACATACATTTTTTTGTGCCATAAACTAAACCAACAAAGTACAGATCAATAAATAGTTTATGGTACTTATTGATTATTTTTTATGTATTTACATAATTCATGAAAATGTGGACACGTAATGCAAATCGATAATTATAGACGAATCGATGAATCAGTGCATTTACTTCAAAAATAATTGCAAAAAGAGTTGTTTTCTTTCTCTTTATTTTTTTTTTTATATTTAATTTAAAATTGTTTTAGTGGTACAACTGTAATGTAATAATTACAGTTGTACCACTAAAATAATGTTAAATTTCTTATAATCTCATATAAAGTGTATTGTCTATGATATGATACATTTTTTTTTTTTTTGTTTTGTGCAATAAACTAAATAACACAGATCAATAAATGGTTTATGGTACGAAAAATGTATTTCAAATTACGATTTAGATATAATTATCAATATAAAATACATACATATGTGTAATGTGATTGTTTACCTCTTTTAGTTTTTAGTATTTAACTTTGGCAAAAGAACTTTACGCCGAGCCATCAATCGTCGTCCGACTCAACAGACAGAGGACAGAGTATACATATGTATGTAGTATAGAAGAAACAAAAAAAATGTCGTTGGTCTGTGACTGTCAAGTGAGTGAGTGAGTGTGCGCGCGAGTCGGTCGCCATGTGAATGTTTTTTTTTTGTTTGTTAATGAATAATATATACTAAGTACTGTATTCGTTTGTGCTTACATGTCCACATATGCATGTCGATGTGAAAACAAGAAATGTCCTCCTCGTATCACAGCTACTGATCCTGATGATGAGATGAAAAGGAAAAATCTACACCTATGTAGGTGACGCCTAGGTAGACATTTTATTTTAACTGTTTCACGTCTTCTTTTAAAATGCAACGCTATATAAATACTAAGTGCCTTCTGAGTGCATAGAATACAATTTATTTGCTTCATAACATAAATTGTGCAAGATTTGTTTGGTGTTTGTCACAAAATGCAAGCTTATAGGGGTTATATGATTTTTGCATCACTTTTTTATAACTGTTTCCTCATATATGTGTACATTGATATGCCAGACAGTGCATCCCAAGCTTGTTTTGTTTGTTTGTTTGTTACGCAAGCTGTTCTTGAACTCTTGATGAACTACTCTTATTCATTCAGTGCTATTAAAGCCAAAAAATGATGTGAGTTTGCTTCTTGGAATTTGATATAATTTCTTTAAGGTCCTGCCGCCTGCCGCCTGCCGCAATCGGAGAGCGACCATCGTAATAAGTTCAAGTACCAGATGCTGCAACCACAGGACACAGCTTCAGCCAACACAACACACATATCTCCCTCCTGTCACCGTGATGAAAAGTCAGTAACTAACTACATATATATTAAATTAACTATAATGGAATGTTTCAATCGCGCCAGGTAGCTACAGTGTTATTAATCCACATCCACTCACTTCACTAACAATATAATATAACAATATTATTGCTTAGGTTATGTATGTCTCGATGAGTTGCTTTTCACACTGGCCATGGTGCTTGCCGTTCATGTAAATAAATATGTTGGTGGTATATATAGTATATTCTTGTGCTGGTCTGTTTATTAAATAATATAGGGTAATGTTATAGTTTTATTTGTGGATGTGTCCTGTGATTTCATTCTGTATGAGTATTTCATTAATATATGTACAGAGTATATACATACATAATCTGCAGAACACAATATTTTTGAATGATGATTATTGATATTCAACCAGTAATTGGTACAACACAACTTCTTATAATAGAAAATATATTACAATTATTAAATTATAAGTGACAGTGGCCTTAAGCTTTAATTACATACCAAGTTTTGGTTAATTACAAATCAATATATTATTTTGCATTATTATTATTGCATTAGAGGGGTAAATTGTAGTTATTTCAATTAAATAATCATATCATGTAATCAATTAATCATAATTTATTTAAATACAGACATGGTTAAACTGACTGTTTCACATCTGTTAGACAGTTAGTATACATCAAAACTAGTAACTCTTATCTTCTTATCTGCTGATATATGTAGAATAAAAATTACATATAATTTGGTAAACTTTGTTTATGTGTAATATTTTGTACAATACATATTTTGTATCTCACTGTGGTGTTCATTTATAAATTTACAGAGTACCAGACACACACCAATGTGTATGATGACAGATGACTGCAAGTGAAAGAAAGAACAGCAGCAATAGACAGAAAGAAGATCTTGGAGAAGCTCTGGATACGGAGATATTGAATGAATAAAAAAAAAAAGATTAGCCTAAGTTATACCACCTCCTCCTCCTCCTCCTCCATTTATGTACTAGTAAAGCTATCTATAAGCATAAGGGATCCATAGATTGGCAAAAACAAACAAACAGACAGACAGACAGACAGACAAATGTTTTGTTTTTTATTTAATTTGTACATCCTATATTCACATATGTATAATTATTACTAGAAAAGCTATTGATTTGAAGTTACAAACAGACACTCAATTTGTATTTATAGATTACTAGCTGTCCCGGCAAACATTGTTTTGCCATACAAAAAAAAAAAAAATTGGTGGTGGTTGGTGATAGAAGGGTGAAAATTTAGGGTTGTGTATGTATTTAATGTAATGACTCTTAATAAAAAAAAAATACTGTTAGGGGTAGTTGCCGATTCTTTCAACATTTAAAATTTAACATTAGATTTTAATAATATAAATTGTACATAATTTGAATAATAATAAATAATCATGTAAATTAATTTATGATTACAACGTAGCAATAAGGGATACTTATTATTGTT